>NW_025947429.1:0-321 GCF_000764305.2 Hyalella azteca
TAACACAATAGAAAGATTTAAAAAGTTTGCATATCTAATAGGTTATAAAATTAAAAATGTGACCCACGAAAAAAAGCTATTATTTAAAGCCTGTCGGAGTACCCCCTCTAATTTTTTATTTTTTGGTAAAATAACTCCAGGTTTTGATGCATTGTAGTAGAACTCTTCTAGTTACATATTGTTGGGGGTCAGCCCCTCTAAAGGTCGACGGTCCGGCCGGTATAGCACCAGCACAGGGAACAGAATAAAAACAAACTCAGGAGATCAAACAGAGGAAGAACCAGGCAACAATATATTAAATAGAATCAGTGGTACATGAAG
>NW_025947430.1:0-1527 GCF_000764305.2 Hyalella azteca
TCCTGGACGTTGATGTCAGCTCCGTACGATAAAAGTTTTTCCACAAGTTCTGAAAATAAAGTTTATATTGAGGATTGCAAGCATAAAGCCATTGAGGTGTGGAGAATTCATTCACCATTAGTTTCAAAGTAAAACCTATTTCCAAGATTTTGCAAAATTAGCACGACACTGATGTATTGGCACAGCACTTTTGTACATTTCGTAATCGCGAATTTTATAGATATTGTGTTTTGGAAAATGCATGGACAGAACTTGTGCGCGAACTTCTCTATATAAATACAAAACACATCACTCAAGAGTCTTTCCTACTATATACTCCATTATAGACAAAAAATTTGTTCTGAAAATGAAAAAGTTTAATTCGGGGACCTAAATAAATCCACTGCTCTCCCAAAAAGAGTTTGGAGCATGTTCGACCGTACAGTTTAAGTACAAATGATGAATACAATCATATGAATTAAAAAGTTATTTAGAAGTACTTCTAAATACTAAACTAAAAAATACTATTTAGTAAATAAATACTAAATACAAGTAATTGCTATCACCAAGAGAGCCTTGCGCAGCGGCGGCATGGAGGGCGGTTGTGCCCTGCAAGGTCCTGGCGTTGACGTTAGGACGGGCTTGGTGCAGCAGCACCTCGGCCAGCGAAGAGTACCCGCGGCTGCAGGCGATGTGCAAGGGGCACTCACCAGACGAGTCCGCCTGGTTGATGCTCGCGCCCAAACGGAGAAGAAGTTGTACTGTAACGAATTTAAGTATTAATTATTGGATTTCAAGTTTACTAATAAAATAATTGAAGTAGGAACGGAATGATGCCGTTCCTACACCCCTCCTACCTAAAATGAATGATTTATTTTCTGGTCTAGATTACCGAGTAGTTTGGATACAATGTAGCGAAAATTCGGTTATAAATCAATATTGTTTCTATGAAGAGTTTATCTTGAACAGCAGTTTTCACTACAGGCTTCAATCACCTAATCTCATCCAGCTGACGCCATTATGATAACTTCACAAATTTATGGCATATCTGTTTTCATTAAATAAAGTTTCTCCTACAGCCATTACGTTATTCTCCACAAATATAACGTCATTTTCTGCGCATTAATGGCCATAAGGGCCAGAAAAAGTGAATACCCATCTCTTCTTATTACACATAACCTCACCCATAGCCAGATCGCATATTCTATCCAAACAAAGACCGGCTCGCTTCTGTGCATTAATAGCCATATGGACAAAAGTGAATGCACATTTCTTTTTATTAAATATAAACTCACCCATAGCCAGATCGCAAGTTCTAGACAGACAGAGACCGGCTCGCTTCTGTGCATTAATGGCCGTACGGGCAAAAGTGAATGTACATATCTTTTTATTACATATAAACTCACCCATAGCCAGATCGCATGTTCTATCCAGATAGAGACCGGCTCGCTTATGAGCATTAATGGCCGTACGAGCAAAAGTGAATACAATTATCTTTTTATTACACATAACCTCACCCATAGCCAGGTCGTTGTTCTCCACAGACAA
>NW_025947431.1:0-550 GCF_000764305.2 Hyalella azteca
CGCCCCCCTAAGTCCCCTCTCTTCACCTGCTGTGGGGCCTGGACGCCCCCACCCTCCTGGGGGAGGCGTTGTCGTTGCAGGCGTCGATGAGGCGCTTGAGGAGCAGCAGGCTCTCCCTGAAGAGCGTCAAGAAGGGATGGTGCGAGATGATGCACAGCGACGTCAGCGAGTGGCTCTTCACGCGCTGCACATACCATCATCATCATCATCATCACTTATTATTGAGATACCATCATCACTAATTGTTGAGTTACCATCATCACTATCATCACTAATGGCATCACTAATGGTTGAGTTATCGTCAGCATTAGCATCACTAATTATTGAGATACCATCATCATTATCATCATAAAGTGTTGAGACACGTGGTGGTGAGGGAGATGGTGGTGGTGAGGGAGGTCACTAGAGTTACAATATTTTTCTACATCAAGTTTATACAGAAATAATACATTTAATACATAGTTTAAATGGTGACCTGACGCTTCCTGGCGGCGCGGGGGGAGGGGGAGTGCGAGCCCCCCGTGTCGGAGTCGTTGCCGGAGCCCCCCAC